>NC_092322.1:11372965-11375465 GCF_036785885.1 Coffea arabica | reverse complement strand
TCTCACAAATATAGCCACCAATAGATGGCAATTTAGTGTGTATTTAACACACCTACACATGGGTGCTTGAAACAAATATAAAACAAATTTCCAAGATTGAATTGAACAAAAATAAAAACAATAAAAACAATAAAAAATAATAAAAATTTTCCAAGATTGAATTGAACAAAAATAAAAACAAAAAAAATTAAAAAAATTAAAAATTTCCAAGATTGAATTGAACAAAAATAAAAACAAAAAAATAATAAAAAATAATAAAAAATACAAAAATATAGTTTAATTAAAAAAAAAAGCAATTTATGAATTTCAAAGACATACGGCGGTGGACATTAACGAGACTCAACATGTATGCTTAAAAAGATAAAAATAAGCGAAAACAAGGCTAGGCGGTGAGCCTTAGGCCGCATGACGGAGCATTGGCACGACACTACACCGACGACGTGAAAAACGCACGACGGTGCCCATCATGGCAAGGCGATAGGCCTTAGGCCGCACGACGGCCGTTGGCTTGCGTTGGCTAAGGCATGGGCACGACGCCACATCCACAGCAAGAAAAATGCACGACGGTGCCCCTCATGGCTAAGCGGTGCGCCTTAGGCCACACGACGACCGTTGCCTTGCGTTGGCTAAGGCAACGGCAAGAAAAACGCACGACAGTGCCCCTCATGGCTAGGTGGTAGGCCTTAGGCCACACGACGGCCATTGCCTTGCGTTGGCTAAGGCAAGGGCATGATGCCACACCGACGGCAAGAAAAACGCCCGACGGTGCCCCTCATGGCTAGGCAGTAGGCCTTAGGCCACACGACGGCCGTTGCCTTGCGTTGGCTAAGGCAAGGGCACAATGCCACACCGACGGCAAGATAAACGCACGACGGTGCCCCTCATGGCTAAGCGGTGGGCCTTAGGCCGCACGACGGCCGTTGCCCTGCGTTGGCTAAGGCATAGGCACGATGGCCACACCGACGGCAAGAAGAACGGCCGACGGTGCCCCTCATGGCTAGGCGGTTGCCCTTAGGCCGCACGATGGCCATTGCCCTGCGTTGGCTAAAGCACGGGCACGATGCTAGGCGTTTGGCCTTAGGCCGCACGACGGCCGTTGCCTAGCGTTGGCTAAGGCATGGGCACGATGCCACACCGACGGCAAATAAAACGCACGACGGTGCCCCTCATGGCTAGGCGGTGGGCCTTAGGCCGCACGACGGCCGTTGCCCTGCGTTGGCTAAGGCATGGGCACGGCGGCCACACCGACGGCAAGAAAAACGCACGACGGTGCCCCTCATGGCCAGGCGGTCGGCCATAGGCCGCATGACGGCCGTTGCCTTGCGTTGGCTAAGGCATGGCCACGATTCCACACCGATGGCAAGAAAAACACACGACGGTGCCCCTCGTGGCTAGGCGGTGGGCCTTGGGCCGCACGACGGCCGTTGCCTTGTGTTGGCTAAGGCATGGGCACGATGCCACACCGACGGCAAGTTAAACACACGACGGTGCCCCTCATGGCTAGGCGGTAGACCTTAGGCCGCACGACGGCCGTTGCCTTGCATTGGCTTAAGCATGGGCACGACGGCCTCACCGATGGCAAGGAAAACGCACGACTGCCGTGGGGTTTTGTTCCCAAGGCAACGGGTAAACCTCTGTAGCCATGCTGGAAAAACGCACGACGGTGCCCCTCATGGCGGCCTTAGGCCGCATGACGGCCGTTGCCCGGCGTTGGCTAAGGCGTGGGCACGACGGCCACACCGACGACAAGAAAAATGCACGACGGTGCCCCTCACGGCTTGGCGGTGGGCCTTAGGACGGACGACGGCCGTTGCCTTGCATTGGCTAAGGCATGGGCACGACGGCCTCACCGACGGCAAGAAAAAAGCACAACTGCCGTGGGGTTTTGCTCCCAAGGCCACGGGTAAACCTCTGTAGCCATGCTGGGAAAATGCACGACGGTGCCCCTCACGGCTAGGAGGTGGGCAATAGGCCGCACGACGGCCGTTGCCCTGCGTTGGCCAAGGCGTGGGCACGACGGCCACACCGACGGCAAGGAAAATGCACTACGGTGCCCCTCATGGCTAGGCGGGGCCTTAGCCCGCACAACGGCCGTTGCCTTGTGTTGGCTAAGGCATGGGCACGATGCCACACCGACGGCAAGAAAAAAGCACGACGGTGCCCCTCGTGGCTTGGCGGTGGACCTTAGCCCGCACGACGGCCGTTGCCTTGCATTGGCTAAGGCATGGGCACGACGGCCTCACCGACGGCTAGAAAAACGCACGACTGCCGTGGGGTTTCGTGCCCAAGGCCACGGGTAAACCTCCGCAGCCATGCTGGAAAAGCGTTGTGGTTTGGGAGGGGGAGGGACGAATCGAAGCGACAAAGGGCTGAATCTCAGAGGATCGTGGCAGCAAGGCCACTCTGCCCCTTACAATACCCCGTCGCGTATTTAAGTCGTCTGCAAAGGATTCTACCCGTCGCTCGATGGGAATTGTACTTCAAGGCAGCCAACGCGGCT